>NC_052162.1:127282689-127329088 GCF_902713615.1 Scyliorhinus canicula | reverse complement strand
CCCACCCTGCACATCTTTGGGTTGTGGGGGGGCGAAACCCACGCAAACACGTGGAGAATGTGCAAACTCCACACGGACAGTGACCCAGAGCCGGGATCGAACCTGGGACCTCAGCGCCGCAGGACTCTCCAACGTTCCTAAGGAAGGTAAGATCATCCTCCTTTGGACACCCAAATCTGGAAAGGAACCATCTGAAAGGAAGGAGTTGGGAATCGCAACTGCAACTGGTTTCTCCTGCTCGCCACATGCACTTGTTTGTCATCGCTCACACACACTGTTCCACCAAGAAGACACGTTTCAGACTTCCTGGGTGTGTTGTTACTCGTGTCTTAATAAAGCTCGTAGTCTCAAATGTGGAGAAGATGCTTTATTGTGAGTTCGTTCTCTCTTCAGAGCTGTTACCTACGGCTACCTTCAGTGTTCCTAGCTGGCGTGTGTGTGTGTGTCCTGCTCCAAGTTCTGCCCTCTGTGAAGTGTGTCCTCACTTCCTGTCCTGGTCTATTTATATGGCTCTCCCGTGCCCCCTCTAGTGTTTGCTCAGTTGTATTGCATCTAGTTAACTTGTGATCACCACATCCCCCTTTTTCTCTTTACATATTTTCTGTACATCGTTAAAGAAAATTGTACATCCTGTCCCGGTGTATTTATAGCTCTCCCTCTGGTGTTTGCTCAGTTGTTTTGTATCTAGTCAATCTACGATCACCACACTGGGGACATCCACGATCAAAGCATTGGTACATGATCGACTTTGCCATTGTCCGAATCGGAGACCAAAAGATTGCCCTCAACACCAAAGCAATGACCAGTGCCGATGACTGCTGGGCAGACCACCGGCTCACCCGCTCCTCCCTGTCCATCAGCGGCAACGGAGGATGGAGAAACAGTTCAGAAATACGTTCGACGTTGAGCGGCTTCAAGAGCCCAGTATGCCAGTGAACCTCCCACAATGCCTTCACCAGAACCTCCATTCTAATAGGGTGGAGGAAAACTGGAACGATCTGAAGACAGCCATCATCACAAGCTGTGAAGAAACCATGGGCTACAAGACCAGGGAACACCAAGACTGGTTTGACGAGATAGACCGCAGCATCCAACACCTCATCAACAAGAAGAAGCAAGGCGGAGATACAAAGAAGAAAATGGGGAACGAAGAATCAACGGTGGACTGAGAAAGCCAAGGAGCTGCAACTCCTCGCTGACGATTATGCCACCCAGGGCTTCCTTAGTGCCACAAAGGCAATCGATGGACCCAATACCCTAGGCCTCAAACCGGTGCAGAGTAAGGACCGAACTCCCTTCAAAGAGAGAGAATATCAGCCTTCGCTGGAGTAAACGCTTCAAAGAACTCCCAATCTGCCCCAGGACAAGATAGGGGGCTGGATTCTCCACCCCGCCACTTTTCTGCCTCGACCCGCCGGCGGGATTCTCCACTACGCCGGCTGGTCAATGGGGTTTCCCATTGTGGGGCCACCCCACGCCGTTGGGAAACCCCCGGCCGCCAGCAAAATGGAGCATCCCGCCGGCGGTGAATCCCACCCCTGGTCTCTTCCTCCATCGGGATGAATGGAGAAACCCGACCAAACCACACCTGGGGAGCCATCTCTCCTCTGAGGCTGACAACGATGCAACATCGCATCCAATCCGTGAGCACATCCCCTACGGACGCCGAAGGACGAACGTCTTTGACGACCATGACAATCGCGCTGACACCAAGATGGCCGTGTACAAGGCGGCCGTCCGCTCAATCGCTGTACGGCTCAGAAACTTGGATTGCACACGGGCACCACCTCGAGGTCCTGGAAAGGTACCATCAATGCTGTCTGAGATGGATTCTCCACATAGAACATAGAACAGTACAGCACAGAACAGGCCCTTCGGCCCTCGATGTTGTGCCGAGCCATGATCACCCCACTCAAACCCACGTATCCACCCTATACCCGTAACCCAACAACCCCCCCTTAACCTTACTTTTAGGACACTACGGGCAATTTATCATGGCCAATCCACCTAACCCACACATCTTTGGACTGTGGGAGGAAACCGGAGCACCCGGAGGAAACCCACGCACACACGGGGAGGACGTGCAGACTCCACACAGACAGTGACCCAGCCGGGAATCGAACCTGGGACCCTGGAGCTGTGAAGCAACTGTGCTATCCACCATGCTACCATGCTGCCTGTGTCAGAGTCCTGACTACCAAAGGAAATCTTATTCGCTCAGCTCAAGGAACGCGCCCCTACAAGAGGGGGACAAAGGCCCCCTGAAGGCTTATCACAAGAAATGCAACATCGACGTCAACGGCCGGGAAACCCTTTCTCAGAAGAGACCTACTTTGATGAACCTCCCGATTGAAGGGACGCAATTCTTCGAGGATACCGGACGGCAAGAGGAGGCCCCGAATAGGAGCCTGATAAAGGAATACGAGCGATCTGGAGTCCAAGGACCGATCCCACCTCCCGGAAACAACTGCCAAGTGTGCGGTCAGAGATGCGGCTCTAGGATCGGGCTCATCAACCTGTGCAAGAACCCATTCATAGATTCATAGAATTTACAGTGCAGAAAGAGGCCATTCAGCCCATCAAGTCTGCACCGGCTCCTGGAAAGAGCACCCAACACAACGTCCACACCCCCATCCTATCCCCAAAACCCAGTAACCCCACCCAACACTAAGGGACATTTTAGACACTACGGGCACTTTACCATGGACAATCCACCTAACCTGCACATCTTTGGACTGTGGGAGGAAACCGGAGCACCCGGGGGAAACCCACGCAGACACGGGGAGAACGTGCAGACTCCGCACAGACAGTGACCCAAGCCGGGAATCGAACCCGGGACCCTGGCTCTGTGAAGCAATTGTGCTATCCACAATGGGGGCCTCACGGTAGCATGGTGGTTAGCATCAATGCTTCACAGCTCCAGGGTCCCAGGTTCGATTCCCGGCTGGGTCACTGTCTGTGTGGAGTCTGCGCATCCTCCCCGTGTGTGCGTGGGTTTCCTCCGGGTGCTCCGGTTTCCTCCCACAGTCCAAAGATGTGCGGGTTAGGTGGATTGGCCATGCTTAATTGCCCGTAGTGTAAGGTTAATGGGGGGATTGTTGGGTTACGGGTATGTGGGTTTAAGTAGGGTGATCATTGCTCGGCACAACATCGAGGGCCGAAGGGCCTGTTCTGTGCTGTACTGTTCTATGTTCTAACCCATGAACTCACAGAACCTACGTCCAGTATCACAGAGTTTCTTAGGTGGACAATCGAACTCGTTGGCGAGTGATCGCCGAAGAAGAGTACAAGAGCAAGGAGGTGATGCTGAACTGATACCAGACACCAGTCTGACCTCAGCTGGAATATTGTGCACAGTTCTGGGGGCCGCACTATAGGAAGGATGTGAACACGTTGGAGAGAGAGAGAGAGAGCGCAGAAGAGGTTTACAAGGATGGTTCCAGGGATGAGAAACTTCAGTTATGGGGATAGATTGGAGAGGTTGGGACTGTTCACCTTGGAGAGAAGGCGGCCGAGAGGGGATTTGATAGAGATGTTCCAAATCATGAGGGGGGGGGGGGGATCTGGACAGAGTGGACGGGGAGAAACTGTTCCGGCTTCGTGATAGGATCGGGAATGAGAGGGCGCAGATTTTGAGGTTTTTAAAATTTAGAGTACCCAATTATTTATTTTCCAATTAAGGGGCAATTTATCATGGCCAATCCACCTACTCTGCACATCTTTGTGTTGTGGGTGTGAAACCCACGCGGACACGGGGCGAATGTGCAAACTCCACACAGACAGTGACCCAGAGTTGGGATCGAACCTGGGACCACGGCACCGTGAGGCAGCAGTGCTAACCCACTACGCCACCGTGCTGCCCCCGGCGCAGAATTAAAGTGATTTGCAAGAGAAGTAAATGTAATGTGCGAAAAACACTTTTTTCACACAGCAAGTGATTGGGTCTGGAATGCACTGTCTGGAAGTGTGGTGGAGGCAGGTTCAATCCAGGCATTAGATGATTATTTGAATAGAAACAACGTGCAAGGTGGAAAAGGCAGGGGAAGGCCACTAAGTCACGGTTCTCGTTTGGCGCAGACATAATGGTCTTATGGGCCAGGGTTTAGAGAACCCCAAAGTGTATCATGGAGTTCACCTGACCCACAACTTTTACTAGATTGTGGTATGGGGAGCACACGGCCCACTCTACAGGTGTGGTACAGCAGAAATGGAAAAGTAATTTTAAAACAAAACAATGTTTATTCTGTGAACTCAAGTAACCTTTTTAAAACATACAGTGAACATCTTAGCAACCATCAATTCAAATACAGCCCCAAAGAATACAACACTACGTAATCCTTTAAGCTTTCCTTTTAACATCCATACGACTTAAAATACCTTTTACCAGAAGCACATCAGGTTAAAGTCACTACTGTTGTTAGATTTAAATCACCAGGAACGATTTACAGTCTTTAGATTACAGAGAGAGACTCTAATCCACCTCCTGGCTGTGACTGCAGCTATCCAGCTCTGAAAACGAAACTAAAACACACCCTGCAGCAAACAGCCTAAAATGAAAGTAAAAAGCTGACAGACAGCCCAGCTCCACCCACTCTCTGACATCACTGCAGTAGTAAACACCCATTTCTTAAAGGTACTCTCACTGCAGATACTGATATACACACCCATTTATAAACACTCATTTCTTAAAGGTACTCTCACATGACGTCTGCCTCTTAACAGTTCTGTCATTCTGTTAACACTCCTGTGAAGGGCCTGGGGAGGTTTGAGGTGTGAATATTAGGTCCTTGGACAATGGACACGCTTGCGGCAAGGAGTGCCGAAACTGGACACGCCACAGTATGCCCCATCCCAGTCGGAGGTTCACTGACTCACCAAGTTCTCACTACGTTCACCCTCAGGTAGTCTCGTTTGGTCACCTTCCCGGCCCTGGTGGCCACCAACCTAACAGAGAGAGAGAGGTGGGAATTAATCTATTAGATCATGAGACCATAAATTGTGGAACCCATCAAGTTTGCTCCGCGCATTCAGTGAGATTGTTACTGATCCGATGTGATAATCCCCAACTCCACTTTCCCGCCTTACCCCCATAAACCCTCGATTCCCTCACCGATTAAAAATCTGTCTGTCTCGGCCTTGAACATACTTAACGGCCCAGCCTCTCCAGCTCTCTGCGGGAAAGAATTCCACACATTCCCCACCCTCCGAGAGGGGAAATTCCTCCTCATCTCTGTCTGAAATGGGGCGGCCCCCTTACTCTGAGATTCTGCCCTCTGGTCCCAGACTCTCCCACAAGAGGAAACATCCTCTCAGCATCGACCCTGTTGAGCCCCCTGAGAATCCTGTCTGTCTCAATAAGGTTGCCTCTCATTCTTCTAAACTCCAATGAGGACTTCCCAACTAAGAGGCGACAAAATAACCCTTCTTCCTGGAAGGGGGGGGGGGGGGGCGTGGGACCTTTGGCATTCCCCTAAGAGGTGACATAGCAGCTCCCCCCCCTCCCCCCCCCCCCCCCCCCCCCCCCCCCCCCCTCACCACGACAGGACTGGTGCCCAAAGAGTGTGGGGACCCTGGATTACAGGCCTAAGGCTCTGGAGAGGGGAGCTCAATCTGGCCACCTTTCCCCTTTCCCCTTACAGGGCATCAATAAGATTCTTAATGCGAATGATGCTCAGATCCTACAGACACCAAGCCACCCCTGACCATGGACCAACACCCACCCCCCCAGAAACCCCCACACCCACCCACCGACAGATGTAAGCCCACCACCGTACCCCCCCCCCCCCCCCCCCCCCCGACTCTCACCATATTGTGCTAAATTTGCCGGTATTTCTCTGTAATACATCGGGGTAAAAGAACATTGTGCAGTGTCAGTCCACTCACACCGTCTGAACTCTCTCTAGCCCCGTCACTCTCTATCTCTCTCTGTCTGCCCCCTCTTGTCTTTTTCTGTGTCTGTTATTTCTCTCTTTTTCTCTTTCTGTTTCTACTTCACCGTCTGAAAACCCTGTGTCTGTCTCTCTATATCGGTCTATCTATCGCCCTCTGAGTACCTCTCTCAGTGTCTATCTCTATCTATCTCTCTCAGTCCCTATCTATCTCTCGCAGTTTTTATCTATCTCTCTCAGTCTCTATCTCCCCCTCTCAGTGTCTATCTCTATCTATCTCAGTCTCTGTCTCTGAGTCTGTCTCTAAGTATCTATCTCTATCTATCTCTCTCAGTCTCTATCTCCCCCTCTCAGTGTCTATCTCTATCTATCTCAGTCTCTGTCTGTCAGTCTGTCTCTCAGTGTCTATCTCTATCTATCACTCAGTCTCTATCTCCCCCTCTCAGTGTCTATCTCTATCTATCTCAGTCTCTGTCTCTCAGTCTGTCTCTCAGTCTCTATCTATCACTCAGTCTCTATCTCCCCCTCTCAGTGTCTATCTCTATCTATCTCAGTCTCTGTCTGAGTCTGTCTCTCAGTGTCTATCTCTATCTATCTCTCTCAGTCTCTATCTCCCCCTCTCAGTGTCTATCTCTATCTATCTCAGTCTCTGTCTCTCAGTCTGTCTCTCAGTCTCTATCTATCTCTCTCAGTCTCTATCTCCCCCTCTCAGTGTCTATCTCTATCTATCTCAGTCTCTGTCTCTGAGTCTGTCTCTCAGTGTCTATCTCTATCTATCTCTCAGTCTCTATCTCCCCCTCTCAGTGTCTATCTCTATCTATCTCAGTCTCTGTCTCTCAGTCTGTCTCTCAGTCTCTATCTATCTCTCTCAGTCTCTATCTCCCCCTCTCAGTGTCTATCTCTATCTATCTATCTCAGTCTATTTCCCCCTCTCAGTGTCTATCTATCTCTCTCTGAGTCTCTTCATCAGATGTTTTTGCAACATTCTCCTGCTCACACAAAGCTCCAGCCAATCAGCTGAGAGCGAACAAGGGACCTGCCGCTGATTGGACAGTGAACAAACGGGCCTCCGCCCTCGCCCTGCCAATCAGTGGCGAGAACAGCAAGCCCCGCCCACGGACCCCGCGGGGGGGCGGCAGGGCAGCCAATGGGAAGAGGGAAGCCGGCGGGGGGGGGGGGGGGACACGTGGCCCGGCAACAGCCGGCTCCACCAATCAGGCGTCGCGGCTCCTCAGGCAGCCCAGCAGCGGGAGCTCAGATTCCCGCCAAACACAAACACGGGCAACCAGAGCCCGTGAGGGGCAGCAACTGAGCCTGAGGGATAAAGACGTGGATTCATCCCAAATCTCACCCAGTGAATCCCTAATATCATCCACTGAATCCCTAATATATTGCAAGGAATGTCATGTTTCATCCCATTGAATCCCAAATATCACCCGCTGAATCTCAAATCTCATCCCACTAAATCCCAAATATACTGCAAGGAATGTCATGGGCAGCACGGTAGCACAAGTGGTTAGCACTGTGGCTTCACAGCACCAGGGTCCCAGGTTCGATTCCCCGCTGGGTCACTGTGCGGAATCCGCACGTTCTCCCCGTGAGTGCGTGGGTTTCCTCCGGGTGCTCCGGTTTCCTCCCACAGTCCAAAGACGTGCAGGTTAGGTGGATTGGCCATGGTAAAGTGCCCTTAGTGTCTAAAACGGTTAGAAGGGGTTACGGGGATAAGGCGGAAGTGAGGCCTTAAGTGGGTCGGGTGCAGACACAATGGGCCGAATGGCTTCCCTCTGCACTGTATGTTCTATGTCTAGTCCCAAAATATTATTAAATATTATGGGCTGGTTTAGCACAGTGCGCTAAACAGCTGGCTTGTAATGCAGAACAGGGCAGCAGTGCGGGTTCAATTCCCGTACCGGCCTCGCCAACCAGGCGCCGGAATGTGGCGACTTTTCACAGTAACTTTATTGAATCCTACTTGTGACATTAAGCGATTACTATTATTATCCTACTACTGAATCCCAATTCTCATCCCACTGAATTCCAAATATAATTCCACTGTTCAGCCTCGATCTCATACTCTTTCCCCATCACCCTGTATCAATTCCAGATTAATCCCACTGCCCCACACTCTCACCACCACCCTGTATCAATCCAAAACTAATACCACTGCCCTACACCATCCCCGTAGCCCTGTATCAATCCCATACTAACCCCACTGCCCCACTCTCTCCCCATAGCCCTGTATCAATCCCAAACTAATCCCACTGCCCTACACCATCCCCATAGCCCTGTATGAATCCCAAACTAATCCCACTGCCCCGCTCTCTCCCCATAGCCTTGTATCAATCCCAAACTAATCCCACTGCCCCGCTCTCTTCACATCGCCCTGTATCAATCCCAAACTAATCCCACTGCCCCGCTCTCTCCCCATAGCCCTGTATCAATCCAAACTAATCCCACTGCCCCACTCTCTCCCCATAGCCCTGTATCAATCCCAAACTAATCCCACTGCCCCGCTCTCTCACCATAGCCCTGTATCAATCCCAAACTAACCCCACTGCCCCGCTCTCTCCTCATAGCCCTGCTCCAATCCCAAACTAATCCCACTGCCCCGCTCTCTCCCCATTGCTCTGTATCAATCCCAAACTAATCCCACTGCCCCGCTCTTTCCCACAAGCCCTGTGTCAATCCCAAACTAATCCCACTTCCCCACTCTCTCCCCATAGCCCTGTATCAATCCCAAACTAATCCCACAGCCCCGCTCTCCCCCCATAGCCCTGTATCAATCCCAAACTAATCCCACTGCCCCACTCTGTCCCCATAGCCCTGTATTAATCCCACACTAATCCCACTGTCCAGCTCTTTCCCCATAGCGCTGTATCAATCCCAAACTAATCCCACTGCCCCTATCTCTCCCCATAGACCTGTGTCAACCCCAAACTAATCCCACGGCCCCCCTCTCTCCCCATAGCCCTGTATCGATCCCAAACTAATCCCACTGCCCTGCTCTCTTCCCATAGCCCTGTATCAATCCCAAACTAATCCCACTGCCCCCGCTCTCTCCCCATAGCTCTGTGTCAATCCCAAACTAATCCCACTGCCCCGTTCTCTCCCCATAGCTCTGTATCAATCCCAAACTAATCCCACTGCTCCGCTCTCACCCAATAGCCCTGTATCAATCCCAAACTAATCCCACTGCCCCGCTCTCTCCCCATAGTCCTGTATCAATCCCAATCTAATCCCACTGCCGCGCTCCCTCCCCATAGTCCTGTATCAATCCCAATCTAATCCCACTGCCCCGCTCTCTCCCATAGCCCTGCATCAATCCCAAACTAATCCCACTGCCTCGCTCTCTCCCCATAGCCCTGTATCAATCCCAATATAATCCCATGCCGCGCTCTCTTCCCATAGCCCTGTATCAATCCCAATCTAATCCCACTGCCCCGCTCTCTCCCCATAGCCCTGTATCAATCTCAAACTAATCCCACTGCCCTGCTCTCTCCCCATAGCCCTGTATCAATCCCAATCTAATCCCACTGCCCCGCTCTCTCCCCATAGCCCTGTATCAATCCCAAACTAATCCCACTGCCCCGCTCTCTCCCTATAGCCCTGTATCAATCTCAAACTAATCCCACTGCCCTGCTCTCTCCCCATAGCCCTGTATCATTCCCAAACTAATCCCACTGCCCCGCTCTCTCCCCATAGCCCTGTATCAATCCCAAATACCACTGCCCCCCTCTCTCCCCATAGCCCTGTATCAATCCCAAATTAATCCCACTGCCCCCCTCTCTCCCCATAGCTCTGTATCAATCCCAAACTAATCCCACTGCCCCCCTCTCTCCCCATAGCCCTGTATCAATCCCAAATTAATCCCACAGCCCCACTCTCTTCACATCGCCCTGTATCAATCCCAAACTAATCCCACTGCCCCGCTCTCTCCCCATAGCCCTGTATCAATCCAAACTAATCCCACTGCCCCACTCTCTCCCCATAGCCCTGTATCAATCCCAAACTAATCCCACTGCCCCGCTCTCTCACCATAGCCCTGTATCAATCCCAAACTAACCCCACTGCCCCGCTCTCTCCTCATAGCCCTGCTCCAATCCCAAACTAATCCCACTGCCCCGCTCTCTCCCCATTGCTCTGTATCAATCCCAAACTAATCCCACTGCCCCGCTCTTTCCCCACAGCCCTGTGTCAATCCCAAACTAATCCCACTTCCCCACTCTCTCCCCATAGCCCTGTATCAATCCCAAACTAATCCCACAGCCCCGCTCTCCCCCCATAGCCCTGTATCAATCCCAAACTAATCCCACTGCCCCACTCTGTCCCCATAGCACTGTATTAATCCCACACTAATCCCACTGTCCAGCTCTTTCCCCATAGCGCTGTATCAATCCCAAACTAATCCCACTGCCCCGCTCTCTCCCCATTGCCCTGCATCAATCCCAAACTAATCCCACTGCCCCTATCTCTCCCCATAGACCTGTGTCAACCCCAAACTAATCCCACGGCCCCCCCTCTCTCCCCATAGCCCTGTATCGATCCCAAACTAATCCCACTGCCCTGCTCTCTTCCCATAGCCCTGTATCAATCCCAAACTAATCCCACTGGCCCGCTCTCTCCCCATAGCTCTGTGTCAATCCCAAACTAATCCCACTGCCCCGTTCTCTCCCCATAGCTCTGTATCAATCCCAAACTAATCCCACTGCTCCGCTCTCACCCAATAGCCCTGTATCAATCCCAAACTAATCCCACTGCCCCGCTCTCTCCCATAGTCCTGTATCAATCCCAATCTAATCCCACTGCCGCGCTCCCTCCCCATAGTCCTGTATCAATCCCAATCTAATCCCACTGCCCCGCTCTCTCCCATAGCCCTGCATCAATCCCAAACTAATCCCACTGCCTCGCTCTCTCCCCATAGCCCTGTATCAATCCCAATATAATCCCATGCCGCGCTCTCTCCCCATAGCCCTGTATCAATCCCAATCTAATCCCACTGCCCCACTCTCTCCCCATAGCCCTGTATCAATCTCAAACTAATCCCACTGCCCTGCTCTCTCCCCATAGCCCTGTATCAATCCCAAACTAATCCCACTGCCCTGCTCTCTCCCCATAGCCCTGTATCAATCCCAAACTAATCCCACTGCCGCGCTCTCTCCCCATAGCCCTGTATCAATCCCAATCTAATCCCACTGCCCCGCTCTCTCCCCATAGCCCTGTATCAATCCCAAACTAATCCCACTGCCCCGCTCTCTCCCCATAGCCCTGTATCAATCCCAAACTAATCCCACTGCCCCGCTCTCTCCCCATAGCCCTGTATTAATCCCAAACTAATCCCACTGCCCCGCTCTCTCCCCATAGCCCTGTATCAATCCCAATCTAATCCCACTGCCCCGCTCTCTCCCCATAGCCCTGTATCAATACAAAACAAATCCTACTGAACTTCCAGTGGCAGCCAAGGAGTCCGTGGCCACTCGTGGCGGTTTTTTCAGACCTATTTCCCGGTTTACAGGTGGATATGAGGTGGAAAAAAGGTGCAGGAGAGCGAGTGGAAGAGATTGACTCTCTGGTGGATGGAGCGGAGGGCTAGAACGGGTTGAAAAGAGGGAATCAGTCGTTTGGAGCTGGTGCGGTACCTGCGACGCCCATGGAGATGGCAGAGGGAGCGACCCTGTCGGCTCAATGGTCGACGGACCAGCTGGTGAGTTTCTTGAACAAAAAGTTCACCCAGCGACGCAAGGAGAGTCTGGAGAACCTGGCCCGGGCGGTGGATTCGATCAGGGCGGTGGTCGATCATGTGGGAATGAAGCTGGTGGCCCAAGGTCAGACTACCCAGAAGATGGAGGAAGTGGCGGGGGAGCACGAGGAGCAGTTGGCTTTGATGGCAGCGGAGATGGGGCTGATCCGTGATCAGCAGAGGCGGCTCTAGGAGAAGGTTGAAGACCTGGAGAACCGGTCACACAGGCAGAACGTAGGGATCGTGAGCCTGGCGGAGGGGAGTGAAGGAGCCGTTGCTGACGCGTATGTAGGGAGGATGCTGGAGAAGCTGCTCGGAGAGGATACGTTTGCACGGCCTTTGGAGGTGGATCCAGCGCACAGGGCACTGATGAGGAAGTCCCAGGGGAGAGAGCCGCCGATGGGCAATGATGGTGGTGGTGCGGCTGCACCGGTTCCTGGACAAGGAGCAGATTATTTTTTTAAAATAAATTTAGTGTACCCAATTCATTTTTTCCAATTAAGGGGCAATTTAGCGTGGACAATCCACCTAACCTGCCCATCTTTGGGTTGTGGGGGTGAAACCCACGCAGACACGGGGAGAATGTGCAAACTCCACACAGACAGTAACCCAGAGTCGGGATCGAACCTGGGACCTCGGCGCCGTGAGGCAGCAGTGCTAACCACTGCGCCAGGCAGACGAGGCGCTGCAACTGGGAGGGCAGTGAAATCCGAGTGTGCCGGGACCTGGGGTACAGAGCTGGCCAAGAGGAGAGCGAGCTTTAACAAAGTCAAGGCAGCCGTCTGCAAGAAGGGGGTGAAGTTTGGGCCACTGTACCCGGCACGTCGGTGGGTGACCTACGAAGGCCAGGAATTGTACTTTGGATCGGCAGAGGAGGCGGTAGATTTTGTTAAAGACAATGGACTGGCAGGGGTAGGTGGACTTTGAACTTTGGGGCAGATGCAGTGATGCTGCTGATTTTAACTTATGTTTGGGGCCATTTCTTTCTTTTTCGGCTTCAGGTTTGTTCTTAGTTCAGGGATGGGAGGGTTGGTCTCTTTGTTTGGGCTTGGGGAGGGTTGTTTTTGCTTGTTTGCACTAATGTTCGAGTGGGGGGGGGTAGGTGAATCAGTGGGGGGGGAGGGGTAGGATGCTAGGCCCCATGGTGGGGGGCTGCCGAGCTAGCTGGGTGGGCTAGTTCACGGAAGCGCAGTGGGGGGTGAATGGAAGGTCAGTGGGGGGGGGGGATAGAGCCAGGGGATGTTGCTGGGGGATTTGTGGGTGGGGGTGGTTGGAATAAGTACTGTTGACAGGGGAAGGTGTTTTAAAGTGTATGGGGAGAAGGACTGATGATGGTGGGCGCCTGAGGACGGGCCTGGGGAGGTGCGGGACACGGGCCCCCTCGGCGGGGCGGGGATGTGGATGTGGCCATGCTACAAGAGACGCACCTGAAGGTGGGGGGGGGACCAGATTAGTATGAGAAAGGGATGGATTAGACAAGTATTTCATTCAGGGTTAAACTTTAAAACGAAGGGGGTGGCGAATTTGGTCAATAAAGAGGTGGCTTTCGAGGTGGGGAATATAGTGGCTGGCTCTGGGGGAAGGTATGTTATGGTCAGCGGGAAACCTGAGGGGATGCTGGTGGTGTTGGTAAACATCTGTTCCCCAAACTGGGACGATGTGGAATTTATGGCCCGTGTGCTGGGGAAGATTCCGGACCTGGACTCTCATCGGCTGATTATGGGGGTGGGGGGGGGGGGGGGAACTTTAGTATACTCCTGGATCCCAGACTGTACCGGTCAAGCTTGAGGTCGGGGAGGGTGTCGGCTTGGAATTTGGCCGGTTTTCAGGATTATAAATTGAATATGGGTAAGAGTGAGTTCTTTGCGATCCAGGCGAGGAGGCAGAGGAAGAGAGTGGGTGAGATGCCATCCAAGATAGTGGGGGAAGGGGGAAGCTTTCGGTATTTGGGTGTGCAGGTGGGGCGGGAGTGAGAGCAGCTGCATAAACTGGATTTGGGTTGATTGGTGGAACAGATGAGGGGGGTCATTCGGAGATGGGATGCGCTCCCATTGTCATTGGCGTACAGACAGTGAAAATGATGGTCTTCCCGAGGTTTTCGCTTGTTTTCCAGAGCCTCCCAATTTTTTTTCGCGGGGCGTCCTTCAAAAAAGTGGATGCAGAGATCTCTGGATTTGTTTTGGCAGCTGCTCGAGCGGGAGGGGGCGATGGGGGTGGTGGTTGGGGGGGGGGATTTCATGAATTGCTACCGAGCGGCGAATATTGCGCTGGTCAGGAAGTGGGTAATGGGGGAGGGGTCGGTTTGGGAGCGGGTGGAGGCGGCATCATCTAGCATGAGTTTAGGGGCATTGTTAACGGCACCTCTACCGTTCTCGCCGGCTCAGATCTCCACGAGCCCGGTAGTAGCGGCAGCCCTGAGGGTGTGAGGACAGTGGATGCAGCGCATGGGGTTAGAGGGGGTGTCGGTATGGGCACCGATCTGTGAGAACCACCAGTTCGCTCCGGGGGGGGGGGCTGGACGGGGGGTTTCGGAGGTGGCAGCGGGAAGGGATCAAGAGATTTGGGGATCACTTTATTGATGAGGGTTTCCTGAGTCTGGAGTTGGAGGAGGAGTTTGAGTTGCTGGGGTGGGGGGGGGGGGGGGGGGGGGGGGGAATGGGTTGCGGTATCTGCAGGAGAGGGACTTTGTGCGGAGGTTGGTTTTGGCCTTCCCACACCTGCCTTTCCAGGGGCTACAGGATAAGGTGGTGTCGAGAACAAGAGTAGGAGAGGGGAAGGTCTCGGAGATCTATGAGGAGCTGATGGGAGTGGGCCCCGATAGGGGAGGTGAAGAGAAAGTGGGAAGAAGAGCTGGGTGGGGAGTTGGAGGTCAGGTTATGGGAGGAGGCCCTGAGGAGAGTTGATGCATCCTCGTTGTGCGCCAGGCTCAGCCTGATATAGTTTAAGGTGGTCCACAGGGCACACATGATTGTGGCCCAGATGAGTAGGTCCTTTGAGGAGGTGAAGGATAGGTGTGGGCGCTGGGGGGGGGGGGGGGGGGGGGGGGGGGGGGGCGGCGCTGGGGGGGGGGGGGGGGGGGTCATGCGAACTATGTCCATATGTTTTGAGCGTGTCCAAGCCTGAGGGGTTGCTGGAGGGGGGTTGCTGACATCATGTCATCGGTCTTACAAGTGAGGGGGGTGACGAGTCCAGAGGTGGCCATCTTTGGTGTGTCGGAAAGCCCAGGGGTGAGAGAGGCCGACATCCTGGCCTTTGCCTCCCTGCTTGTCCGGAGACGGATCTTACTGAGATGGAGGGACTCGGAACCCCCGAAGTTGGGGGTGTGGGTTAGCAACATGGCGGGGTTTCTCAGACGTGAAAATTAAATTCACCTTGAGGGGATCGCTGCAGGAGTTTGCTCGGAGGTGGCGGCCGTCCATCGACTTCTTTGAGAAAAATTAAGCTGTCAGCAGTGGGGGGGGGGGGGGGGGGGGAGCATGGGAGATACGAGGAAGGACAAGAGAACCAACAGAGGGGTGGTTGGGGAAGGTGGCACTGTTTGTGTAAGCCATGTTGGCTGGGGGTTTGTGCTTGTGGGGGTTTGTTGGTTATATTGTTGTGTTTTTGTTTTTATGACGTGGAGATGCCGGCGTTGGACTGGGGTGAGCACAGTAAGAAGTCTTACAACACCAGGTTAAAGTCCAACAGGTTTGTTTCTAATCACTAGCTTTCGGAGCACTGCTCCTTCCACAGTGAATGAAGAGGTGGGTTCCACAAATACTTATGTAGACAAAGTGAAAGGAGCAATACGATACTTTGAATGCGAGTCTTTGCAGGTAATTAAGTCTTTACAGGTCCAGACTGAGCAACTGGAGAGAGGGATAATCCCAGGTTAAAGAGGTGTGAATTGTCTCAAGCCAGGACCAGTTGGTAGAATTTCGTAAACCCAGGGTGGGGGGTGAATGTAATGCGACATGACTCCAAGATCCGGCAACGTCCACCTCCAACTGCAGCACCACCAAAAGCAAGTTCAAGTTCAACGCCCGCTACCAGACAGATGGCCCAGCCCAGCAGTTACTTTTACAGACCTGATAGACCCAGAATCGAACACCGGCCACTGTTCCTCTGACCTAAGCCGGGTGCCTGAAGTTAAGTACAGGTTGTCATAGTCGATAGGTGTAGTTTAGCTAGTAGTGTTTATGTTGCATGTTAATTGTATGTGTAAATAAAGTACCCTTGACCTTGAACTAACTGGTGTTTGGCTCTTTGATCGATAGTCGGTTGAACCTTGTGGTGGTATCAATCGATACCTGGTGACTCTGAAAGCAGTATAGTATCGATATCCAAAGGAAGAAGGGAAACCTCATTGACTGCCAGATTTACAGTAGGTAAAAAAGGCAACAATACTGGAGAGGAGGAATTCCTGCAGTGGATACGGGATGGTTTTCTGGATCAATACATTGAGGAAGCAACCAAACAGGCCTTCCTAGACTGGATATTGTGCAATGAGAAAGGAATAATTGGTAATCTTGTTGTGCGTGGCCCCTTGGGAATGAGCGGCCATAATATGATAGACTTGTTCATCAAGATGGAGAGCGAAGTAGTTGATTCTGACACGAGGGTCCTGGATCTAAATAAAGGAAATTACGATGATATGGGACATGGACATCTGGTGGCAACACGTAGGTGGAGGTCGCGTGTTGGCTGGCTCCTGCCAGAGCTTTTGTTTTTTGCCCTTCGCTCCCATGTTTTGGGGAGAATTTGGTATGATTATTTGTGGGGGAACTCTAAGGCAACCAAAAGATGTTGAATATGCAGCAAGAGAATCAAGGGAAAAAGAGGACGAGCTAAAGTTCACAGGGAGTTCGGTGGGGTGTCCAGTGGGAGGAACGATGGCGGATGCAGGCTTGTCGAGTGGGGGCCGCGCCCATTACGGTCGATAAACTGGCCGAAGTGGTGGCGGAGGGGGAGTTTGAGCGTTTGTTTTCTGGGCACTTTGACACCCATCGCAAGGAGACGGTGGCCTCGCTCAAGGAGTGGGTGGATGAGACTCTTTCCCCCGATGAAGGAGGCAAGGAGAGGTGTTGAAGGGGGTGGAGGTGGCATTGACGCAGTACAGCGACCAGTTCACCTTGATGGGAGAAGAGCTTCGAAGGGCGGGGGAGAGTAACAAAGGGCGGAGGGACAAAGTGAAGGGCCCGGCGGACAGATCACAAAGGCAGAATCTGAGGATCGTGGGACTGCCTGAGGGGCTGGAGGGCGGCGGACCGAGTATTTTGTGGAGATGTTCACCAAGTTGATGGAGGAGGACCCCTCCCTCTACAAGTTGGACAGGACTCACCGGTCGCTCCAGCTGAAACCAATAAACGAGTGAGCCGCAGCTACTGGGTGAAGGAAAAGGTGCTGAGAGGACCACCCCAATGCCCGTCCCGCTCAGAACTAGTCCCGACAACCTCCACCACAGGGAAGGCTCCACCTTAGAGAACAGAGTTGGCCAGACAAGTGTCAGCCCCTCCAGCCCTGGGGTTTCGCCCTGGACAGGCTGTCGAGGGCGCCGGTGAGCTCTTCCAGGTTTATAGGGGCATCAAGCCTCACGACGCCCTCCGGGCTGACCTGCAGTAGGTCCTCCACAAATCTCTGCAAGGACAAGTAACCCATCATCGGTCAGCAGCGTGAGGAGCTGGTGGCGGACCCCATGCCTTTTTTCCAGTGCGTGGGAGGGGGAGCTGCGGTCCATGAGCGTGAGGATCTGGATCCGCGACCTCACATATGCGCCGTAGGACCCTGGATTCTGACCAGAGTTGATAGAATTTACAGTGCAGAAGGAGGCCATTCGGCCATCGAGCCTGCACCAGCTCCTGGAAAGAGCACCCTACCCAAGGTCAACACCTCCACCCTATCCCCATAACTCAGTAACCCCACCCAACACTAAGGGCAATTTTGGACACTAAGGGGCAATTTATCATGGCCAATCCACCTAACCTGCACATCTTTCGACTGTGGGAGGAAACTGGAGCACGCGGAGGAAACCCACGCACACACAGGGAGGATGTGCAGACTCCGCACAGACAGTGACCGGGAATCGAACGTGGGACCCTGGAGCTGTGATGCAATTGTGCTAACCACAATGCTACCGTGCTGCCCTTATACATCCTCAGAAGTACATCCCTGCTCTTGTATTCTAGCCCTCTTGACATGAATGCTAACATTGCATTTGCTTTCCTGACGGTCGACTGAACCTGCACGTCAACCACACACTCTTGACCTTCTCTCCTTCCTTCCTTCAAGCGGTTCAGAAACAACCAGCATTGGAAACAAGCAGCAAACTGAGGAACATCAACAGCAACAGAGAGCAGCAGCCACTCTCCACAATTGCTTCACAGCTCCTGGGTCCCAGGTTCGATTCCGGCTTGGGTCACTGTCTGTGCGGAGTCTGCACGTTCTCCCTGTGCCTACGTGGGTTTCCTCCGGGTGCTCCGGTTTCCTCCCACAGTCCAAAGATGTGCAGGTTAGGTGGATTGGCCATGATAAATTGCCCTTAGTGTTGGGTGAGGTTACTGGGTTGTGGAGATAGGGTGGAGGTGTTGACCTTGGGTAGGGTGCTCTTTCCAAGAGTCGGTGCAGACTCGATGGGCCAAATGGCCTCCTTCTGCACTGTAAATGCTATGATAATTTTATGATAATTGAAACCACAGCAACAACCTCACAAGTTCGCACTGGGGAGTGCCGGCTTCAGATTGTCCACATGAAATTGTCCCTTAATTGGAAAAAAAAAATTAATCTGGAACAAATCCACGGACCACACTCTCCCCAGAGCCCCGTGTCAACCCCAAACTAATCCATTATGGGTAGCACAAGTGGCTGGCACTGTGGCTTCACAGCGGCAGGGTCCCAGGTTCCATTCCCCACTGTCTGTGCGGAGTCTGCACGTTCGCCCCGTGTCTGGGTGGGTTTCCTCCGGGGGCTGCGGTTTCCTCCCAAAGGCGTGCAGGTAAAGGTGGATTGGCCATGCTAAATTGCCCTTAGTGTGCAAAAAAAAAGTTAGATGGGGTTATTGGGTTCCGGGGATAGGGTGGAAGTGAGGGCTTAAGTGGGTCGGTGCAGACTTGATGGGCCGAATGGCCTCCTTCTGCACTGTCTGTTTTATGTTCATTCACCTGAGGAAGGAGCAGTGCAGCGAAAGCTAGTGACTCGAAACAAACCTGTTGGGACTTTAACCTGGTGTTGTAACTGTGTCCATTAGGTGAGAGATCAGAGCTTGGGAGCATTGTGTTTGATCACGTGTCAGAGCCAGGGTCTGACGCGCAGGCGCAGCGGCCGGCAGCCTAGAGAGCGCACGCGCGGTGCCGGCAGTCAGTGCGGGTACCGCGCCTGCGCACTGCCAAGCGGCCGGAGACGCTGCAGCCGCCATTGGAGTCGGAGGGAAGCGGGAGGCAGAGAGGCGAGGTAAGCCCCGAAAGCGGCGACCCCGCATCAGCACGGGAACCTTTCTAGTCGATGCAGGCCCGGGTTCGCCAGGGATGGAGCTGCAAAGGTGCCGAGGGAAGGAGGGAGTGTGCTGGCGAGGGTCGGTTGGGTTTCAGCCGCCATGTTGTCTCACCCTTCGGCTGCTGGCTGAGCCGCCCAAAATGGCGGCGCCAGGCTGCGCGTCCACAACACTAGCCCCGCCCCCTCATCACTGGACCCGCCCCCGCATCACTAGCCCCGCCCTCGCACCACTAACCCCGCCCCCTTCACCTTCCCTCTCGCTCCCCCTCACCACGTGGCTAATCGATGGAGGGTTTTCTGGAGCGCGGGGCATTGTGGGCGCCGCCCCCTGCCATTACGCCTGCTCTCATCGAGATTTGTGCTTATTTTTCTCTACCTCCTCAGGCCAATGTGGATTTGGTTCTCCCAACCACCTAAGTACAATAAAATACAAATTAGCAGCGAAAGGGATTTTAGCCAGCACCGGTCGGTCTCAGCATCCCCCAGCGGTAAAATGAGGTAGCCTGAGCCTCTGACCTGTTCCATGTCCCCAGCAGCCACAAGCTGAAAAGAATCATGACCAAAGATGACCAAAGACTTCAGGAACGCCGGTGCAGATTTCATAGAATCTCTGCAGTGCAGAAAGCAGCCTTCAAGCTTACACCGACCCTCTGAAAGAAAGACCTGACCTCGATCCATAACCCCAACGAAGCTGCGCATCCCTTGACACTAAGGGGAAATTTTAGCAAGGGTGATCCACCTAACCTGCACCTCTTTTGACTGTGAGAGGAAACCCATGCAGACACGGGGAGAACGTGCAACTCCACACAGTCCCTCAAGGCTGGAAGTGTACCCGAGTCCCTGGCGCTGCAAGGCAACAGTGCTACCACTATGTCACCATTTGTTCGTAGACGTTTGTGTTAAACGAGCTTGCTTGGGGGTTGGTTTTTTTTTCAAGAGGGAACAAGAGGGTTGATGCACATGACAGGTTGTAATACATTGTTCCAAGTAAGGTGTTTGAGGAAAGCGACGCACAATAGAACTGCCAGAAAAATAGTTAGGATCCCAGCAAAGGGCAGTGGCAGATGGATAAGGAATTGGTCAATTGACAGGAGTGCTGGTGTGAAAGATTGTCTTTCAGACTTTTGGTGGGGGACGGGGGTGTGCACTGTGGTGTTGTCCAGGGCACTCTATTGGGACCACCTAACTACCTAGACCTTGATCAATTTTGGTGATCTTGACCATGGTGTGTAGGGCAGCATTTGAAATTTGCAGGTGGCACACAACTTGGGAGTGCAGGTCGAGTTTACCATTATCCGAAATTCCATAGAATGCTACAGTGCAGAAGGAGGCCATTCGGCCCATCGAGTCTGTACTGACCATCTGAAAGAATGTCCTACCCTGGGCCACTCTCCTGGCCTATCCCTGTAACCCCATAACCCCAACCTAACCTGCGTAGTCTTGGACAATAGGAGGAGAAACCAGAGCACCCGTAGGAAACCCACACAGACACAGGGAGAACGTGCAGACTCCACACGGACAGTCGCCCAAGCCGGGAATCAAACCTGGGACCCTGGTTCGGTGAGGCAGCGGTGCTAACCACTGTTCAGCCCTTATTCCTTGGGGCTCTTTGCGTTTGGGGGTCTCGGACAATTTTGGTTTTTGATGACTGCATATCAACTGCCATTACAATGGCCTAGGCTAGCATTGATCGGCAATGTTGGCTAGTGCGTGGGCCATGTGAATGGCCCCTCCTTCACCTCAGCGGGTTGCACGATTAAAATCGGGCTTTGTTCACGAACCATGACGCTGTGTATAAGATTAAATACATTTAATACACGCCAACTATTTCATAATGAGTTATAGAAAATGCTTAATCATTCATATATCAATAGAACCGTCAGCAACGTGAAAAGAAATGTTGACAAAATACGTACATGCGCTTTGGGTGCAGAGAGAACTCCTGATCGTGTTGTACGTAATCAGCACACGCCTCTCACTTCACTTGCCCTCGATTTATGTGCGTATCACGTCAGTCATACCGGCATGAAAAAAAAATTGTGGATGGAAACCAGCGGAATGTGGCCCGGGAGCAACTGACGACAAAATGTCTCGTGGGGGGCTGCCAGTCAGAACCCAGATGGGCCGCGTGTCAATCGCCGCAGGGTGCCCACCACTGAGCTATACGTGAAATGTAAGATGTGTCACTACATAGTAAACACAGGATACCCGTGTTAAGGTTCTTTTTGGCCTGCTTCCCACAAAATAAGCAACGCAGACGAACAACTGAGACTTCCCACACCAAGATACTGATGAGGTTTCAAAAAACAGTGGCTGCGTTGGGTTTTCGAATTTACAGATAAAGGCTACTCGATCGTATTGTGAATTGGGAGGAGGATAGTGATAGAAAACAGAAAATAGCAGCAGACCCATCAAACCTACTCTGCCATTCAAAATGATCGCGGTTGATCCTCTATCTCAACGCTCACATGTCTGCGCACCCTCCCCATACCCCGTGACATCTTTACTGTCTCGAAATCTATCTGTTTCCTTTTTTTTTTTGATTTCTTCAAATAAATTTAGTGTACCCAATTCGTTTTTTTCCAATTAAGGTGCAATTTAGGTGGCCAATCCACCTACCCCTGCACATGAATGAAAATGACAAATCGCTTATTGTCACGAGTAGGCTTCAATGAAGTTACTGTGAAAAGCCCCTAGTCGCCACATTCCGGCGCCTGTCCGGGGAGGCTGGTACGGGAATCGAACCGTGCTGCTGGGCCTGCTTTAAAAGCCAGCGATTTAGCCCAGTGAGCTAAACCAGCCCCGCTTTGGGTTGTGGGGGCAAAACCCACGCAAACACGGGGAGAATGTGCAAACTCCACCCGGGCAGTGACCAGGGCCAAGATCGAACCTGGGACCCTCGGCGCCGTGAGGCAGCAGGGCTAACCACTGTGCTGCGTCTGTTTCCTCCTCAAACATAACAATAATTGCTATTGCACAAGTAGGTTTCAATGAAGTTACTGTGAAAAGCCCCTAGTCGCCCACACTCCGGCGCCTGTCCGGGGAGAGACTGGCAAATTCCCTTGCCCTCCACGACCTTTCTGTAGTAGAGAATTCTGCAGGATCACTACCCTCCGAGTGAAGAGGTTTCTCCTCATTTCAGTCCAAAATGGCTGACCCCCCAATGTCTCCTGACCATAACCCCCCCCCCCCCCCACTTGTTTGGCAACCCCCCCCACCCCCAGCACAGAGTTAAGCTAACCAGCCTGTATGTACGTCCCCGTTTCCCTCCCTCCTTTATCTAAATAGGGGGTTACATTTGCCGTCCTCAATTTTCCGGGACTAATCTTCAGAAGTTTGGAAGATGATAGCTGGACCCATCCTCTATTCCCATGACCGACTCCGACTGTGCCTTGGATGACGTATTATCAGGCGTGAGGATTTATCGGCTTTCAGTCCCATTAATTTCTCCAGCACTTTTAGTGATTCTATTTCCTTAATTCCTCCTCTTTACTAGACCCTTGGCCCCTGAGCATTTCTGGGAAGTGATTTGTGCCTTCCTCTGCGAAGACAGACCTAAAGCCGTTGCTTAATTCCTCTGCCGTTTTCCTTCTTCCCTATTATTAATTTTCCCGTTTTGGACTGTAAGGAACCTACATTTCTCTTCACTTTTTTTTTTTCTTTTTATCCACTTGTGGGAACTCTACCAATCCGCTTTTTTTTTTCCCCCCGTGCACGTTTACTCTTCCGCTTTATTTTCCCTGCTTGATCAATCTCTCGCCCCCTCCTTTTCTGAATTCTAAACCGCTCCCGATCCTCTGGCTTGATATTTTTCCAGTCACTTTATATGACTCCCCTTGGATCTAAAATGTAAGAGCCGTCATGGTCCAGGAGACCACGGGCTGCTGTCCATCTGAGAGCGAGAGAGAGAGAGAGAGAGAGCTGACTGGTGGTGATTTAACCCGAGGACCACCCCAGTTGAGAAGTTGCCTCCCCCCCCCCCACCCCCCCCCCCACCCCCCTCATCCCAGGGTCCGCTCTAGTGGATCTTGGCTCTGCTGCCTCAGAACGCAAGTCTGCCCTTTCTTAAACGTGGAGACCAAAGAAACGCACGGAGTAGCCCAGATGTGGTCTCACCAGAACCCTGTCACAAGGCTTCTTTTATTCCTGTACTTAGGCCCTCTCGCGATGAAGGCCAGGGTTCCATTTGGTGTCCTATTCACTAGCTGCACCTGCAGATTAACTATCCGCTATCCTCCTATCACCCCAAGACTCATTGATCATCGACACTTGCAAGCTCCCCCCACCCACACACACACACACACACATGCACTGTCAACCTGGCACTACATTCTCCCAGTCTGGAAACCCTGTGTCTCGCACGGAGTTTGGAAAGGGAAGGGGAGGAACTGTAGTCCAGTGTAACTGAGCAGAATCAAGGGAGGTAGCACAGAGAACCTCTCAAACCAACCAAAACCATTGGGAGGATATGGGCGAATCTCAAATGAGGGAGGGAGAGGATGTGGGATGGGGATATACAGTTTAAGATGGGCTGATCAGTGGCAAATGGATTCGGATCAGCGTGAGGACAGACAAGGCAGGGGAATACATGATAAGCGGCAGGACCCTGGGAAGCACCGAGGATCAGACGGACCTTGGTGTGAATGAATGAAATGAAAATCGCTTATTGTCACAAGTCGGCTTCAAATGAAGTTACTGTGAAAAGCCCCTAGTCACCACATTCCACCGCCTGTTCCGGGAGGCTGTTACGGGAATCGAACCGTGCTGCTGGCCTGCGTCGGTCTGCTTTAAAAGCCAGCGATTTAGCCCAGTGTGCATGTACTCCGGTCCCTTAAGGTAGCAGAGCAGGTGATACAGTGGTTAAAAAGGCATACGGTATACTTGCCTTTACTAGCCGAGGAGTTTAAGAGCAGGGAGGTTATGCTAGAACTGTATAAACGTTGGTTAGACCACAGTTTTAAAGTATTGTGTGCAGCCTGGAAACCACATTATAGGAGGGTGCAGAAGAGATTTACCAGGATGTTGCCTGTGCTAGAGAGGTTTAGCTATGAAGAGAGACTGGGGTTGTTTTCCTTGGAGCAGAGCAGGCTGAGGGGGGACATGATTGAGGTGTATAAAATTATGAGGGGCAGAGATAGAGTAGACAGGAAGAAACCTTTCCCCTGGGTGGAGGGATCAGTGACCAGGGGACATAGGTTTACGGTAAGGGGACGTGAGGAAAAATGTTTTCAAAGAACAAAGGAAAGTACAGCACAGGAACAGGCCCTTCGGCCCTCCAAGCCTGTGCCGTCCATGCTGCCCGTCTAAACTAAAATCTTCCGCACTTCCTGGGTCCGTATCCCTCTATTCCCATCTTATTCATGTATTTGTCAAGATGCCCCGTAAACGTCACTATCGTCCCTGCTTCCCCCACCACCTCCGGCAGCGAGTTCCAGGCACCCACTACCCTGAAGCTGGTGGTAGTTTGGAACTCTGCCTGAAAGGGTGGTGGAGGCAGAGACCCTCACAACATTTAAGAAGCATTTAGATGTTCACTTGCGATCCCAGGGCACAAAGCCTATGGGCCAAGTGCTGGAAAATGGGATTAGAATAGTTAGGTGGTTGTTTTGGACCAGTGCAGATTCAATGGTCCAAAGGGTCTTTTCTGTTCTGTGTGACTCTAAGGATACTCCTCAGAAACTCAACTTGCAGGTTCTGAATGTCTGTCCTGTCCTGACAGTGATGATTGTGTGAACCCCTTTTACAGGATCTCAGAAGGTGAGGATTTACAGACAGAAATCTCAAAGCAAACTTCACGTCTCGATCTGACTGAATCACTCAATCCACCGGAGTTGAATATCATCGGCCTTTAAATCGAGAAGGAGAAATGTTTGTCTGTTCTGGCTGCTTCAGAATGCTTTAAACATCAGTGTGACTGGAAAAGCACCGAGACACCACACACCCGAGTGAGAGTGTTCCAGAGCACTGACTGTGGAAAGAGCTTTAACCACTCACACAGCCTGAAAAAACATCACACCATTCACAGCGGGGAGAGACCGTACACGTGTTCTGTGTGTGGACGAGGCCTTCAACTGGGTGGTGAACCTGGAGAGAAACAAGGACACCCGCACCCTGGAGGAACGCTGCGCGTCTTTGTGCGTGAAACAGACAGTGTTGCTGATGATAAAACAGCTCGACTGCGCTGACCGGGAGCCCCTGGCTGTTGCACTGACTGTGGGGGGAGACTCGGGGAGGACCCCAGACTGCAGGCTGACCAAGGGGCTAGCGGCGACCGGGAGCGGCCCTTCACCCTGTCCAATGTGCGGGTGGTAAGGGGTTCAGTCGGTCCTCCACGCTGCAGACTCACCGTCGGGTCCACCACAGGCTGAGCGCCCCCATACCTGCCGGAGTGCGGGGAGACATTCACCGTTTGTCCAGCCTGCGCTCCCACCGTCGGGTCCACCACAGGTGAGCGCCCCTTTGCCTGCCTCACCTGCGGCGAGCGCTTCACCCGCTCATCCAGCCTGGGCACCCACAAAGCGGGTCCCCACCGGGGAGAGGCCCTCACCTGCGCCGCGTGCGGCAAGGGCTTCACCCCGCTCGTCCCACCTGCTGCGGCACCAGCGGGTCCACACCGGGGAGAGGCCCTCGCCTGCGCCGAGTGCGGCAAGGGCTTCAGCCAGTCCTCCAACCTGACCACCCACCGCTACGTGCACGCGGCGGAACGGCCCTTCACCTGCGCCGCCTGCGGCAAGGGCTTCACCCGCTCCTCCCACCTGCTGACCACCGGCGGCTCCACGCCGACGAGAGGCCCTTCGTCTGCCCCGTGTGCGGCAAGGGTTCACCCAGCCCTCCGCCCTGCAAACCCACCAGCGCACGCACACCGGGGAGAGGCCCTTCGCCTGCCCCGTGTGCGGACGGGGGTTCTCCCGTTCGTCCAACCTGCTGAGCCACCGGCGGGTCCACACCGGGGAGAGGCCGTTCCCCTGCACCGTCTGCGGCAAGCACTTCACTCGCTCGTCCTACCTGCTGAATCACCGGTGTGTTCACACGTGACCGGGTTTGGGGAGGGGTGTGCTTCTGCTGTTATCGCTGCTGTTAACCATAACCCAGGACCAATACCCTCGTTCTCACTGACTCGGGGGTTGAATGAGCTGGTTACCCAGCAAAAAAAAAAAAAATCAGCTCTCTTTCAAACGCAGAACGCGCCGAGTTCCTTGATGCCTCCTGACAAGAGGCGACTTGGTCACAAGATCAGAAGCAGCAGGGGTCGGCCGCTCGGCCCATCAAGCCTGTTCCGCCATCTGATAAGATCGCGGCTGATTTGATTGTAACCTCAACTCCACTTTGCTGCCTGTCTTCCCCATGACCCTCGACTCTCTCTAACTCGGGCCTTGAATATATTCGGTGACCCGCAGCCTCCGCTGCTTCTCTGGGGGGGAGAGGATTCCACAGACTGACCTCCCTCTGAGAGAAGAAATTCCTCCTCGTCCCCGTCTTCAATGGGAGACCCCCTCACTTTTAAACTAACCCCCATGAAAGGGGGGAAACATCCTCTCCGCATCCACCCTGTCAACCCCCCCCCCCCTCAGAATCTGATCCGTTTCAATAAGATCTTCTCTGGTTCTTTCTAAACCCCAATGGGTACAGGCCCCGACCGGCCCAACCTTTCCTCATCGGACAAACCCCCTTCGTCCACACCAAGGCGAGGCCGTTCCCCTGCACCGCCGGTGGCAAGAGGCACATTTGCTCGTCCTACCTGCTGAGCCACCGGTGTGCCCTCCCGTGACTGGGGTGGGGTACCAACTCTTGTCTCTCCCGAGAGTCCCTGAGACGGGTTAGCACTACCTCCTCACAGCGCCAGGGATCCGGGTTCGATTCCAACCTCGGGGGAATGTCTGTGGAGTCTGCACGTCCTCCCCGTGTCTGCCTGGGTTTCCTCCGGGCGCTCCGGTTTCCTCCCACAGTCCAAAGATGTGCGGGTTAGATGGGGTCACAGAGATAGGGCTGGGGAGTGGGCCTAGGTAGGGTGCTCTTTCAGAGTGTTGGTGCATACATGACAAACCAAATAGCCTCCTTCTGCACTGTAGAGATTCTATGGTCCATTTTTTTCCCTTTTTAAAATAAATTTAGAGTGTCCAATTATTTTTACCAATTAAGGGCAATTTAGCCTGGCCACTCCACCTAACCTGCACATCTTTGGGTTGTGGGGGTGAAACCCACGCAGACACGAGGAGAATGTGCAAACTCCACACGGACAGTGACCCAGAGCCGGGATTCAAACCCGGGTCCTCACCGCCGTGAGGCAGCTGTGCTAACCACTGCGCCGCCTTGCTGCGTCTGAGACTCTCTGGTCCGGAGTGTTAGCGCTGCGTGAGACACCCACAAAATCTCACCCAAAACCTGCTGCTTCTTCGACTGCTGGGCAAACAAATGAGCTCCTGAAACCCAAGTCTTACAGGAGCATCTCTGCAAAACTTTACTGAGTCCCTGAACTGATTATTCAGTTAACTACTGTCCCAGAGGCAGCACGGTGGCCTAGTGGTTAGCACAGCTGCCTCACGGCGCCGAGGTCCCAGGTTCGATCCCGGCTCTGGGTCACTGTCCGTGTGGAGTTTGCACATTCTCCCCGTGTCTGCGTGGGTTTCGCCCCCACAACCCAAGATGTGCAGAGTAGGTGGATGGCCACGCTAAATTGCCCCTTAATTAGGTTAAAAAAAAAGAATTGGGTACACTAAATTTTTTTTAAAACTACTGTCCTAAACATCTTGCCGTTATTCCTTCACGGAGAGCTTAAACATCCCTGCCTCACATGCAGACCCACTGAAACCCCCCCCCCCCTCTCTTCCCCACCCCCCCCCCCTCTATTGAACCACCCGTCACTGGGCTACAGTAAAACCTTTCTACCTTGCGCCTTTTTCCAGAATCACGACCCTTTCGACCCCTTTCGACCCCTGGCTTTAACTTCCGGGGTGTAAAACCGCTGTCAGAAATGCAATTTCTTTCTGTGTTAAGGTCATTTGGCGGATGTGAGTTATGTTAGCCAGAGATTCGCCTGAAGTAACCACCCAGAGAAGAGGCGACGCCTTTAACTGGTGCTGCACCTTGGACGGAACTGTGTGTAGAAAGCTATTCGGCGCATGTAACAGCTTAAAGTGATGAATAAGGCAAGGAATGATCTTCGGGCCCAGGGGAAATTCAATGTCTCGGGAGTGACTGTCTAGTGCATTTCTGCACACACGCAGGACAGGTATCGGTGCCCATCTTGCATGGCAGGAGGACGCCACGTTAATTAACAGATAACGGCCACTGTTTTTTTATTTTTCATTCATGGGATGTGGCCAGCATTTACTGCCCGTCCTAATTGCCCCTTGAGAAGGTGGTGGGCTGAGCCGCCATCTGAACCGGCTGCAGTCCCTGTGTGGTGTGGGTAACACCCACAGTGCTGTCAGGGAGGGAGGGCCAGGATTGTGACCCAGCGACAGTGAAGGAACGGCCGATATATTTCCAGTCAGGATGGTGAGTGTGGGGCTCGGAGGGGGGGAACTTGCAGGTGGTGGAGTTCCCCCATGTGTCTGCTGCCCCCTTGTCCTTCTAGATGGTAGAGGTGGTGTGGTTTGGCAGGTGCTGTGAAGGAGCCTTGTGTGCGTGGCTGCGGATTGCATCTTGTAGATGGTACACACACTGCTGCCGCTGTGCGTCGGTGGTGGAGGGAGTGAATGTTGTTGGATGGGGTGCCGATCAAAGCGGGGCTGCTTTGTCCTGGATGGTGTCGAGCTTTCTCGAGTGTTGTCGGAGCCGCACTCATCCAGGCAAGTGGAGAGTGTTAGAACAGAGGGAGGCTGAGGGCTGGCCTAACCTAACAAGATGAAGAGGGGTCCTGGAGAGGTTAGACAGGAAACATCTATTTCCCCTAGCTGAGGGGAGGGGGGGGGGGGGTGCATTTACAGGGGGATACAGGCATTGGTAGAAGGTTTAGGGGACACAAGGAAAAATGTCTTCACCCAGAGGGTGGTGGTCGTCTGGAATTTGCTGCTAGTTTTATAGTGGAGATGGCAAACCAGCAACTCATTCAACAGGTACCCAGATCTGCACACACAAATGAGGGTTTTCCCCTGGTTCCCGCTCAGCAATATTCACTTCGTCTGGCCCCCTCAGAATTACACACAGCTCAATTCAATCTCCCCCTCGGCCTCCCGATTCCAATGAGAACAACACCGGCCTCTCCAGTCTTTCATAGAATCTTTACAGTGCCGCAGGAGGCCATTTGGCCCATCGAGCCTGCACCGGCCCTCTGAAAGAGCGCCCAAGCCCCCGCCCCATCCCCATGACCCCACCTATGGGGCAATTAACATGGCCGATCCACCTAACCCGCACATCTTTGGACTGTGGGAGGGAAACCGGAGCACCCGGAGGAAACCAAGGGAGACACGGACAATGACCCGAGGTCGGAATCAAACCGGGGTCTCTGAACGCTGTGAGGCAGCAGTGCAACCATCATAGTTAAAATTCTCTATCCTGCATCAATCTCCTCTGCAGCCTCTCTCTAGTGTGATCACATCCTTCCTGTAATGTGTCCACAGTGCTCCAGCTGTAGACTAACTAGTGTTTGATACGGTTCCAGCATAACGTCCCTGCTCTTATATTCTAGGCCCTCGGCTACTAAAGAAAAAATCCCATCTGCCTTCCTAACCACCTATCTACCTGTGCTGCTACCATCAGGGATCTGTAGACAGGACCCATAAGACGTAAGTAGGCCCATTCGGTCCATCAATCTGCTCCGCCCATTCAATGAGATTGTGACTGATCTGATGTGATAATCCCCAACTCCACTTCCCCGCCTTACCCCCATAAACCCTCGATTCCCTCACGGATTAAAAATCTGTCTGTCTTGGCCTTGAACATACTTAACGGCCCAGCCTCTCCAGCTCTCTGCGGGAACGAATTCCACACATTCCCCACCCTCCGAGAGGGGGACGTTCCTCCTCATCTCTGTCTGAAATGGGGCGGCCCCCTTACTCTGAGATTCTGCCCTCTGGTCCTAGACTCTCCCACAAGAGGAAACATCCTATCAGCATCGACCCTGTCGAGCCCCCTGAGAATCTGGTCTGTCTCCATAAGGTCGCCTCTCATTCTGCTAAACTCCAATGAGAGCAGGCCCCAACCTACTCAACCTCTCCGCATAAGGAAATCCCTCCCTACCCGGGATCAAACCGAGTGAACCTTCTCTGATTTCCTCCTGTGCCAGTATATCGTTGTTTAGATAAGGGGGGCAAAACAGTTCACTGTATTCCAATCCAATCTTACCTCTCATTATCCTAACAGTTATTGTGGATTCCCTTTGCCTTTGTTAGCTTTTCCCAAATTCGTAACCTCCCACTTCCCCAGATTGAACTGCGTTTGCCACTTCTCTGCCCACCCACCCCCGACCAGTCCAATGCTATCTTCCTGCGGTTCCACAGCTTTCTACCTCATTACCACCCCCTGTGGCCAACATGCATATCGTCTGCAACCTTCTCAAGTGTGCCCCTGCACTTGAGCCTTAATCTTTGATATGGACGTACCACAAAGGATTGAAGCTTTGAGGACGAACATGGGGTAAATGACATTTTTCGGACACCATGAGGGAACCAAAGTTTGTTTCAACGTTAGAAATGAAAGTGAAATGAAAATCGCTTAGTGTCACAAGTAGGCTTCAAATGAAGTTACTGTGAAAAGCCCCTAGTCGCCACATTCCGGCGCCTGTTCGGGGAGGCTGTTACGGGAATCGAACCGTGCTGCTGGCCTGCCTTGGTCGCTTTCAAAGCCAGCGATTTAGCCCTGTGCTAAACCAGCCCCTCATGTAGCACTGATGTATCAGCTGTGTTGATCACTGTCCGTTTGCTAGGTTGACCATTCAGTCATATTACCACAGTGCAGCACGGTAGCACAGTGGTTAGCACTGTTGCTTCACAACTCCAGGGTCCCAGGTTCGATTCCTGGTTTGGGTCACTGTCTGTGTGGAGTTTGCACGTTCTCCCCGTATCTGCGTGGGTTTCCTCCGGGTGCTCCGGTTTCGTCCCACAGTCCAAAGATGTGCAGGTTAGGTGGATTGGCCATGATCAATTGCCCTTAATGTCCAAAAAAGTGGGGTGGAGTTATAGGGTGGAAGTGTGGGCTTGGGTAGGGGGATCTTTCCAAGGGCTGGTGCAGACTCAATGGGCCGAATGGCCTCCTTCTGCACTGTAAATTCTATGATGCCCAAGCCATCGCTTAGCGCAGGGCACTGTTGCTGCTGTCTTTCAGGTCAGTTGTCCTCGGCCCAACCATCTTCAGCTGCTCCATCGTAAAGTCAGAAGTGGGGGTGGCGCTGATATGCAGTTCCATTTGTGGCTCATGGGAACCGATACGGGGTGCCATTTAGAGTGCAAAGTGTTTTTAAAAGCCTTTTCTCCTGTGATTGATTTCCTGACTTCTGTTGAGTGTTTCGAGCATGTGCGAGCTTTGGGCGGTCCTTTGCAGTCGACAAGAGGGTGGCCGGTGGCAAGACGGTTTTACTCGTGCTCCTGTTTTCATAGTTTTACTGTCCTGCCTGCCGAGTTACTGTTCTTGTCAAATTTCATTAATTATTATATAAAGAAGTTCCTTCTTTTGAAACAACGCATTCGTCTGCCTTATTTGTGCCCTCAGGTTACCGCAGGAACACAGAAAATAGGAGCAGGAAGGAGTGGGACATTAGGCTCTTCGAGCCTGCTGCCCCAGTCAACATGATCCTGTCTACCTCAACATGCTTCATTAACATGGGGAGGGGGTTAAAGGTTATCGGGGCGGGTTGAGGTCACGCTCGGATCAGTCACGATCTTATTGAATGGTGGAGCCGGCTCGAGTGGCCTACACTCCTCCTAATTCGTACAGATCTCTCGCGGTTTGCCTGTACCCCTTAACGCCTACAGTGTCCCAGCGATCTATCTATTTCCTTCTTAAATATATTCAGCGCCTTGGCCGCCACAGTCGTCTGTGGGAAAGAATTCCACAGGAATTCTCCCGAGAGAAGATGTTTCTCCTAATCTCAGCACTGGGAGAGGGTGCAGAGGAGGTTTACCAGAATGTCGCCTGGGCTGGAGAGTTTGGGCTATGAAGAGAGATTGGGTGGACTGGCATTGTTTTTGGGAGCAGCGGAGACTGAGGGGGGACATGGTTGAGGTGTGTACAATTATGAGGGGCAGAGATAGAGTAGACAGGAAGAATTTATTCCCCCTTGGTGGAGGGGTCATTGTCCAGGGGTTTAGATTTAAGATAAGGGACAGGAGATTGAGAGGAGATGTGAGGGGAAACCTTTTTACCCAGAGGGTGGTGGGAATCTGGAACTCACTACCTGAAAGGGAGGTGGAGACCCTCAAGAAGCATTTGGATGTGCACTTGCGATCCTAGGGCACAAAGGCTATGGGGTCAAGGGCTGGAAATTGGGATGAGAATAAGGTCAGGTGATTGTTTTTTGACCGGCGTGTATGTGATGGGCCGAAGGGTCTTTTCTAAGCTGTACACCTAAATGATTCGGTCCGAAACGGTTTACCCTCTGTCCTGAGACACTAGATCCCCTCCAACCAGAGAAACCAACACCCAGCCTGACCGACTCTGTCAGGATTCTGCACGTTTTAATCAGATCCATAGAATCCCTACAGTGCAGAAAGAGGCCATTTGGCCCATTGAGTCTGCACCAGCCCTCTGAAAGAGTATCCTATCCAGGCTCACAACCCCTCCCTATCCCTGTAACGCCAACTAACATTTTGGACACTAAGGGGCAATTTAGCATGGCCAATCCACCTTAACCTGCACATTTTGGACTGTGGGAGGAAACTGGAGCACCCGGAGGAAACCCACGCAGACACGGGGAGAACGTGCAGACTCCGCACCCGAGGTTGGAATTGAACCCGGGTCCCAGGCGCTGTGAGGCAGCAGTGCTAACCATCGTGCCGTCCTCATTCCATCGCCGTCCACCTCTCATTCTTCTAAACTCCAGTGAACACAAGGCCGAGTCGACCCAATCTCTCCCCGTACGGCTATCCTTCCGTCTGGTAGGCAGTCTGGCGAACCTTCGCTGCGCTCCCTCCATGGCAAGTATATCCTTTCTGAGGTAAGGAGACCAAATCTACTTCGGGTCTCACCAAGGCCCTCTACAGCTGCAGTAAGACATCCTCAGATAGTGAAACAGTCCTTGCCCATCTGCAGCAAGTCTGGGCTAGCAGGTGGCAAGTAACACTCGCGACACACACAAGTGCCGGGCAATGACCATCTCCAACAGAGATTATCTTAACCCATGCTCCCTTGACATTCAATGGCATTACCATGCTGATCCCCCCACCACTATCAATATCCTGGGGATTCCATTGACCAGAAACTGAACTGGCCCAGCCATATAAATACTGTGGCTACAAGAGCAGGTCAGTAACTCACCTCCTGACTCCCCCCAAAGCCTGTCCACCATCTACAAGGCCCAAGTCAGGAGTGTGATGGGATTCTCTCCACTTGCCTGGATGAGTGCGGCTCCGACAACACTCGAGAAGCTCGACACACATCCAGGACAAAGCCAGCCCCGCTTTGATCGGCACCCCATCCACAAACATTCACTCCCCTCCACCACCGACGCACAGCGGCAGCAGTGTGTGTACCATCTACAAGATGCACCGCAGCCACTCACCAAGGCTCCTTCGGCAGCACCTTCCAAACCCACCACCTCTACCATCTAGAAGGACAAGGGGGCAGCAGACACATGGGGAACTCCACCACCTGCAAGTTCCCCCCCTCCGAGCCCCACACTCACCATCCTGACTGGGAAATATATCGGCCGTTCCTTCACTGTCGCTGGGTCACAATCCTGGCCCTCCCTCCCTGACAGCACTGTGGGTGTTACCCACACCACACAGGGACTGCAGCCGGTTCAAGATGGCGGCTCACCCACCACCTTCTCAAGGGGCAATTTAATAGAAATCATAGAATCCCTGCAGTGCAGAAGGAGGCCTTTTGGCCCATTGGTCTCCCCTGGACGCTCTGAAGAAAGAGCCCCCTAACCAAGGCTCACTCTCTGCCTTATCCCCATTATCCCACCCAACCTGTGGACACTGAGGGCTAATTCCGCGCGACCGATCCACCCTAACCCTGCACAGTTTTGGACTGTGGGAGGAAACCGGAGCACTCGGAGGGAACCCACTCAGACACGGGGAGAAAGTGAGAACTCCCCACAGTCACCCAAGTCCAGAATCGACCCGGGTCCCTGGCGCTGTGAGGCCGCAGTGCTAAACCTCTGTGCCGCCCTGTGCTCACAATCACCCACATCCTATGAACGAAAGTTAAAAGAAGTGTAGCATCATCCATTGGGGTAACGAGTCCTTTGCTTTCCAATTGATGTCGGAAGGCAGTACATCACAAGGATTTTGGCTGACTGATGGCTGGGAGCTTGGGGGTAACTACATGCCATGAAAGCTCCAGGAATGCATTTCATCACATTTGACAATTCAAATTAGTATAGACGCAGTTTGGGGATGTTGGCCTGAGAGAGAGAGAGGACATGACTGTTGGATCGCCTTATACGAATGGAACAGACAAGATAGGAGCAGGAATAGTCCATTTGCCCCCCCCCCCCCCCCCTCGAGCCTGCTCCGCCATTCAATGACCATTGGCTGTTCTGTTTGCGTTTCGAGTTCCACATTCCCCATCTACCACATCCCCCTCCCCCGCCGGAAAACCTTTGGATTCCTTTCCCAACAAGGTCTTAGACATTGGATTTTCAGGGCTTTATGGCAGCAGCATTGGAGATAATCCTCCAGGGTTTATGGTGTCTGTTGTATATTGACCATGGGGGGCAGCAGGGTAGCATGGTGGTTAGCATAAATGCTTCACAGCTCCAGGGTCCCAGGTTCGATTCCCGGCTGGGTCACTGTCTGTGTGGAGTCTGCACGTCCTCCCCCTGTGTGCGTGGGTTTCCTCCGGATGCTCCGGTTTCCTCCCACAGTCCAAAGATGTGTGGGTTAGGTGGATTGGCCATGCTAAATTGCCCGTAGTGTCCTAATAAAAAAAAAGTAAAGTTAAGGGTATAGGGTGGATACGTGGGTTTGAGTAGGGTGATCATGGCTCGGCACAACATTGAGGGCCGAAGGGCCTGTTCTGTGCTGTACTGTTCTATGTTCTATGTCTCTGACGCACACAACCCGATAAGACCATGAGCTACGGTGCTGGGTTTTTCACGGCGAGCCATTATCAGGATTGGGGGGGGGGGGGGGGGCAGGGAAAAGGTTTCAGAGACGCCCTCGAAGCCTCCCTGAGAAGCTGCAACATCCCCCACCCCTCCGTGGGGAAATCCTCCGCACGAACTGGAGGTGGAGCATCCTGCGAAGAGCGGCAACCGTTTCGAGCGTCTTCCTGGGGCACAGGTGGAGGCCAAGCACCAACAGAGGACGGGGCAGACCAGAGTTCAAGCATCGCCGCCGCTCCCCGCCCCACCTCCATCAAACACCACCTGTCCCGCCTTTGGCAGAGTGTGTGCGGATCCACGTTTTAAGTCACCTGAGGAGTCACCACCACCCAGTGGAAGAAAGCCAGCCTTGGTCCCAAGGGGCTGCTGAGAGATGCATTTAAGAGGAAGCTGCATAAAAACACACGGGTGAATGGAATAGAAGGCTATTCCTGGACACCATTGCTCCAGAGAGAGAGTGCAGAGGAGATTTACAAGGATGTTGCCAGTGCTGGAAAATTGCAGCGATGAGGAGAGTTTAAGGAGCCTCGGGTTGTTTACCTCCGGCTGAGGGGGGTCGACCAGATGGAGGTGTGCAAAGCTATGAGAGGCCCGGATTGCTGAGAGAGGTCAGTTACCAGTGGACACGGATTGAGAGGATTGGAGGGGGATCTTAGCAAACACCTTCTTCACCCAGAGGGTGGCGAGCGTCTGGAATTCGCTGCCCGGATTGAGTAATTGGGACAGAGACACTCAACTCATTGAACCGGCACCTCGATCCACACCCGAAGAGCTGGAACCCGCCGGATACAGACCGGGTGCTGGTAGGTAGGGCTTGGGCGGTATGGTAGCACAGTGGTCAGCATTGTTGCTTCACAGCGCCAGGGACCTGGGTTCGATTCTCGGCTTGGCTCACTGCCCGTGTGGAATTTGCACGTTCTCCCCGTGTCTGTGTGGGTCTCACCCCCCCCCACAACGCAAAGCATGCAAGGTAGATGGATTAGCCACACTAAATTTCCCCTTAATTGGAAAAAAAAATTGGATACACTAAATTTTTTTTTTTTTAAACTCATTGCAGTGTTAAGGTAAGCCTACTTGCGATACTAATAGTGGCTGGTTTAGCACAGGGGCTGAACAGCTGGCTTGTAATGCAGATCAAGGCCAGCAGCGCGGGTTCAATTCCCGTACCGGCCTCCCCGAACAGGCGCCGGAATGTGGCGACTAGGAGCTTTTCACAGTAACTTCATTTGAAGCCTACTCGTGACAAGCGATTATTATTATTATTATTATTATTAATAAAGATTATTATGTAAACTTTCTTGTTGCAGATTTAATAATAATCTTTATAGTCACAAGTAGGCTGACATTAACTCTGCAATGAAGTTACTGTGAAAAGCCCCCAGTCGCCACATTCCGGAGCCTGTCCGGGTCACAGAGGGAGAATTCAGAATGTCCAAATTCAGAATGTCCAAACACGTCTTTCGGGACTTGTGGGAGGAAACCGGAGCACCCGGAGGAAACCCACCCAGACACGGGGAGAACGTGCAGACTCCGCACAGACAGTGACCCAAGCCGGGAATGGAACCTGGGACCCTGGAGCTGTGAAGCCACAGTGCTAACCACCGTGCCACCAATGAAGGTAAGGGGCAGGATTTTTAGAGGGAATTTGAGGAAAAACCTTTTCACCCAGGGAGTCTGGAACTCGCTGACGAAAGGGTGGTGGAGGCGGGAACCCTCGACATTTGAGAAGTGTTTAGACAAGCACTTGGATCAAGTGTTGGAAAATGGGGTTAAGGTAGATAGGTGCTTGATGGCCAAGGCAGATATGCTGGGTCTCTTCCCGTGCTGTAAACTCTTGGCCTCTGCGTCGTAACCTTTCTCTGGTTCTGCACATGGCTGGAGGAGGAGCTCCATTCTCCCTCCCAGCGACCTGATGCTATGGCTTGGCTCCCCACCACCCCCCACTGCGCATGCTCACTCTTCAACAATGGCCTGAAGGCGGCGCCTGCCCGTTCACCGTGTCGGGGATAGGGCGTATTCCCGGCCGCTGCGCATTGTGGGACGGAGGGGGCGCCATTACGCGCCCTCCATTGGATGAACGGGAAGCCTCGTGTTACGGGGGGTGTTGGATCGGGGTGGGTGGGGCGGGGGCGGGAAAAGGTTGGAAATAGAGAAGGGAAGGGAGTTGTCGCTCGGGAAGGAAAATAAAGATTTAAAAAGGGAGGCGGATTGAGCGAGCACACACATGGTCTGCAGCCATTAGACTGCCCAGATACTCACAGCGCAAGCGCAATCCCTCCCCCTTCGTTTCCCTCCCCCTTCTTACTCCATCTCTTTGTTCAGCATTTAAAAAAATATAAATATTACATTTGATTAAATCTAGCTTTCTTTGCGCATGTGATGGGGGGGGGGGGGGGAGGAGATTGGGAGGGAAAGACAACGATCAAATGCACAACAATCAAACGGATGCACTCGCCTCCGCCGCAGACTAGCAAACGTCAAGCCTGAGGTTGGTCCCCAAGCATGACTTGGGGGGAGGAGAGGAGAGGAGAGGAGGGGGTGGGAGAGTCGTGATTGACATGGGCCGTCGGGCCAATGGCAACAGAAAGAAACTGAATGGGCCAATCGGCGGCAGGCCAAAGAGGGGCTGGACGTCTCCTCCCCACCCCCACCCCACTCAAACTCCCTCCTCCAGCGAGTTAGGTGGATCCAGCATCCTGAGTTTCATTGTTCACTCGCTGCTGGGCCTGGCTGGAGGCTCAGTTCTGATTTCTTTCTTTTCTCAACAAAAAAAATATCATATTATAGATGCACCGCGCAGCCACTGTAATATCATCCGCAACCCAGTGATTTTCCTTGAGGGAGAAACAAAAGGCACCGATTGAACCTGGAGGTCACCAGTCGAGGAAACTTTCTGCTCAGCAGCAGCTTTTTAGTGGAGGAAGCATTTCAGCATCTGTGAGTGGAATGAAAAGGGCACTTTGTATATATTTATTTTAAATGCAAGGTTGGGGTTAGTTATATTCAAACCACAGGCAGTCTCGGGCCTGACTGCTTTGTCTCCCTTCACTGAGAAGCTTCCATGCAGAAGACAGTGAGGGACAGATTCCTTAAGGGACACTCCATGCTTTGAGGAGGTTGTTTGTATTTAAGGGACACTCCACGCTGTGAGGAGGGTTGTTTGTATTTAAAGGGACACTCCATGCTGTGAGGAGGGTTGTTTATATTTAAAGGGACACTCCATGCTGTGAGGGTTATTTGTATTTAAAGGGACACTCCATGCTGTGAGGAGACATAGAACAGGCCCTTCGGCCCTCGATGTTGTGCCGAGCATTCTCCGAAACCAAGATCAAGCTATCCCACTCCCTGTCAAACTGGTGTGCTCCATGTGCCTATCCAATAATCGCTTGAAAGTTCCTAAAGTGTCCGACTCCACTATCACAGCAGGCAGTCCATTCCACACCCTAACCACTCTGAGTAAAGAACCTACCTCGGACATCGCTCCTATATCTCCCACCCTGAACCTTATAGTTATGCCCCCTCGTAACAGCTACATCCACCCGAGGAAATAGTCTCTGAACGTCCACTCTATCTATCCCCCTCATCATCTTATAAACCTCTATTAAGTCGCCTCTCATCCTCCTCCGCTCCAAAGAGAACAGCCCTTGCTCCATCCTTCCTATAGTGAGGTCACCAGAACTGCACACAATACTCAAATGTGGTCTCACCAGGGTCATGTACAGTTGCAGCATAACCCCGCGGCTCTTAAACTCAAGCCCCCTGTTAATAAACGCTAACACACTATAGCCTTCTTCACGGCTCTATCCACTTGAGTGGCAACCTTCAAGAGATCTGTGTACATGAACCCCAAGATCTCTCTGTTCCTCCACATTCCTCAGAACCCTGCCGTTGACCCTGTAATCCATTCAAATTTTTTCTACCAAAATGAATCACCTCGTACTTATCAGTGAAACTCCATCTGCCATTTTTCGGCCCAGCTCTGCATCCTATCAATGTCTTTTTGCAGCCTACAACAGCTCATCCACTACTTCACCAATCTTGGTGTCATCAGAAAATTTACTGACCCACTCTTCAGCCCCCTCCTCCAAGTCATTGATAAAAATCACAAATAGCAGAGGACCCAGCACTGATCCCTGTGGTACACCGCTGGTAACTGGTCTCCAGTCTGAAAATTTTCCATCCACCACCACCCTCTGTCTTCTATGTGATAGCCAGTTAATTATCCAATTAGCCAAATTTCCCTCTATCCCACACCTCCTTACTTTCTTCATGAGCCGACCATGGGGAACCTTATCAAACCCCTTACTAAAATCCATGTATACGTCATCAGCTGCTCTACCTTCATCTACACACTTAGTTACCTCCTCAAATAATTCAATCAAATTTGTGAGGCAAGATTTACCCTTCACTAATCCGTGTTGACTATCCCGGATTAAGCTGCATCTTTCCAAATGGTCATAAATCCTATCCTTCAGGAGCTTTTCCATTAACTTGCCGACCATTGAAGTAAGACTAACCGGCCTATAATTACCAGGGTCATTCCTATTCCCTTTCTTGAACAGAGGAACAACATTTGCCACTCTCCAGTCCTCTGGCACTATCCCCGTGGACAGTGAGGACCCAAAGATCAAAGCCAAAGGCTCTGCAAACTCATCCTTTGCCTCCCAAAGAATCCTTGGATATATCCCATCTGACCCAGGGGACCTGTCGACCCGAAGGTTTTTCAAAATTGTTAATACATCCTTCCTCAGAACATCTACCTCCTCCAGCCTACCCGCCTGTATCACACACTCATCCTCAAAAACATGGCCCCTCACCTTGGTGAACACTGAAGAAAAGTATTCATTCAATGCCTGTCTTCTGACTCTATGCACAAGTTCCCACTACTGTGCTTGACCGGCCTGAACCTCACCCTGGTCATTCTTTTATTTCTCACATAAGAGTAAAAAGCCTTGGGGTTTTCCTTGATCCGAACCGCCAAGGATTTCTCATGCCTCCTCCGAGTTCTCCTAAGCCCTTTTTTTTTAGCTCATTCCTTGCTACCTTGCAACCCTCCAGCGACCCGACTGAACCTTGTTTTCACACCCTTACATACTCTTCCTTTTATCCTCTTGACAAGACATTCAACTTCTTCCCAGGATATTGGCGCCCCTCTCGTTCAGGTGCAAACCGCCCTGTCTGTACAGGTCCCACCTTCCCCAGAATGTGCTCCAATTATCCACGTACCTGAAACCCTCCCTCCTACACTTCTATTTAAAGTGACACTCCATGCTGTGAGGAGGAAGAAGGGTTGTTTGTATTTAAAGGGCACTCCATGCTATGAGGAGGGAGAAGGGTTGTTTGTATTTAAAGGGGCACTCCATGCTGTGAGGAGGGAGAAGGGTTGTTTGTATTTAAAGGGACACTCCATGCTGTGAGGAGGGAGAAGGGTTGTTTACATTTAAAGGGGCACTCCATACTGTGAGGAGGAGAAGGGTTGTTTGTATTTAAAGGGACACTCCATGCTGGAGAGGGAGAAGGGCTGTTTGCATTTAAAGGGGCACTCCATGCTATGAAATGAAAATGAAAATCACTTCTTGTCACGAGTAGGCTTCAATGAAGTTACTGTGAAAAGCCCCTAGTCGCCACATTCCGCCGCCTGTCCGGGGAGGCTGGTACGGGAATCGAACCGTGCTGCTGGCCTGCTTGGTCTGCTTTAAAAGCCAGCGATTTAGCCCAGTGAGCTAAACCAGCCCCAATGAGGAGGAAGAAGGGTTGTTTGTATTTAAAGGGGCACTCCATGCTGTGAGGAGGGAGAAGGGTTGTTTGTATTTAAAGGGGCACTCCATGCTGTGAGGAGGAGAAGGGTTGTTTGTATTTAAAGGGGCACTCCATGCTGTGAGGAGGGAGAAGGGTTGTTTGTATTTAAAGGGGCACTCCATACTGTGAGGAGGAAGAAGGGTGTTTGTGTTTAAAGGGGCACTCCATGCAGTGAGGAGGGAGAAGGGTTGTTTGCATTTAAAGGGGCACTCCATGCTGTGAGGAGGGAGAAGTTTTTGCATTTAAAGGGGCACTCCATGCTGTGTGGAGAGAGAAGGGCTGTTTGTATTTAAAGGGGCACTCCATGCTATGAAATGAAAAATGAAAATCGCTTATTGTCACGAGTAGGCTTCAATGAAGTTACTGTGAAAAGCCCCTAGTCGCCACATACCGGCGCCTGTCCGGGGAGGCTGGTACGGGAATGGAACCGTGCTGCTGGCCTGCTTGGTCTGCTTTAAAAGCCAGCGATTTAGCCCAGTGAGCTAAACCATCCCCAATGAGGAGGGAGAAGGGTTGTTTGTATTTAAAGGGGCACTCCATGCTGTGAGGAGGGTTGTTTGTATTTAAAGGGACACTCCACGCTGTGAGGAGGGTTGTTTGTATTTATTTATTTTTAAAAAAATAATTTTTATTGGAATTTTTTACAGAAAATATAAAAATATAACAAGTATAGCAACAAGCAGTAATATGCAACTAACAGCCCCATAACACCCACAATTCCCCCCAAACCATAACATCACATGTATCACACTCCCCCCCCCCCCCCCCCCACAAGAGAACTTAACCATAAATTAAAATTAAATAAATCAAATTTAAATAAAATAAGCAAACATAATCAACGTCTACCCCCCCCCCCCCCGGGTTGCTGCTGCTACTGTCCCAGTGCCCTATCGTTGAGCCAGAAAGTCGAGGAAAGGTTGCCACCGTTTAAAGAACCCTTGTACCGATCCTCTCAGGGCAAATTTGACCTTCTCAAGCTTAATGAAGCCCGCCATGTCATTGATCCAGGTCTCCACGCTTGGGGGGGCCTCGCGTCCTTCCATTGTAGCAAAATCCTTCGCTGGGCTACTAGGGACGCAAAGGCCAGCACACCGGCCTCTTTCGCCTCCTGCACTCCCGGCTCTACCCCAACCCCAAAGATCGCGAGTCCCCATCCTGGCTTGACCCTGGATCCCACCACCCTTGACACTGCCTCGCCACCCCCTTCCAGAACTCCTCCAGTGCCGGGCATGCCCAGAACATATGGGCATGGTTCGCTGGACTCCCCGAGCACCTGACACACCTATCTTCACCCCCAAAGAACCTACTCATCCTCGTCCCAGTCATGTGGGCCCCATACAGCACCTTGAATTGAATGAGGCTAAGCCGCACACACGAGGAGAAGAATTTACCCTCTCCAGGGCATCAGCCCATGTCCCGTCCTCGATCTGTTCCCCCAGTTCCCCCTCCCACTTTGTTTTCAGCTACTCTACTGACGTCTCTTCCACCTCCTGCATAAGCTTGTAGATATCGGATATCTTCCCCTCCCCGACCCAGACCCCCGAAAGCACCCTGTCCCTCACCCCCCTCGCGGGAAGCGCAGGGAATCCCTCCACCTGCCGTCTAGCAAATGCCTTTACCTGCAGATATCTAAACATGTTTCCCGGCGGGAGCCCAAATTTCTCCTCCAACTCCTCCAGGCTCGCAAACCTTCCATCGATAAACAGGTCCCTCAGCTGTCTAATGCTCTGTACCATCCCTGAAATCCCCCATCCATGTTCCCCGGGACGAACCTATGGTTCCCCCTTAGCGGAGCCTCCATCAAGCCCCCCCACTTCTCCCCTATGTCGCATCCACTGCCCCCAAATCTTGAGGGTAGCCGCCACCACCGGACTCGTGGTATACCTCGTGGGAGGGAGCGGCTACGGCGCCGTTACCAGAGCCCCCAGGCTTGAGCCTCCACAGGACGCCATCTCCAACCGTTTCCATGCTGCCCCCCCCCCCTCCACCCACTTACGCATCATCGACACGTTGGCCGCCCAGTAGTACCCCGAGAGGTTGGGCAACGTCCCCCCCCCCCCCCCATCTCTACTCTGCTCCAAGAAGACCCTCTTCACCCTCGGGGTGCCATGTGCCCAAACAAATCCCATGATGCTACTGGTCACCCTTTTGTAAAAGGCCCTAGGGATAAAGATGGGCAAGCACTGGAAGAGGAACTAGAACCTCGGGAGAACTGTCATTTTGACGGACTGCACTCTGAGGGTTGTTTGTATTTAAAGGGACACTCCACGCTGTGGGGAGGGAGCAGGGTTTTTGTAAAGAGAGACTGCCAGTGATCTTCAGCTCAGACCCAAATATATTGCCCGAGTTAAGAGGCAGAGTCCTCATTGTCTTGGTGCGATGGCTGTAAATCTGTTTTAAGCAACCCAGGCTCTCTGAGAATATCTTTCTTACTTTAGCCATCCCGCCTTTTCAATCTGTTGGCAAAGCCCCATCCTTACTTGGCCCTTGGGCAGTTCAGAGTCGACCACATTTTGGGAACCCTTTCGGCAGTGCTCCCCTATGAGTGCGGCGGGCAGAGGGATCCGGGAGCCTCAGCCCTTGACTTTGTACAACAGGTTTGAGATTCTTCCTCCCTGTGTGGCTGAAAGCAGGGACTGTGGGGAGGTTGAGCAAACTGACCACAGCACCGTGGTACAGGGAGCCGTTCAAAGTGGGAGGAGAGAAAAGAAATGTAGTAATCAGGGATAAATAGTTAGGGGCATAGACACTGTTCTCTGTGACCAGCATTGAGAGTCCCAAAGGTTATGGTGTCTGCCTGGTGCACTGGGACCAAGGGTGGAACAGTGGCTCAGTGGTTAGCACTGCTGTCTCACAGCGCCAGGGACCCAGGTTTGATTCTGACCTTGGGTGACTGTCTGTGTTTACACATTCACAGAATCACAGAATTCTACCAGCCTCTGTCGCCCATCTCGGTCATCAAGGTTCCAATTGACGTCTGGGTTCTTTGAGGGGGAGGGGGGGGTTGCTGGGAGTGCAGGGTACTGTCCTCGGCCCAAGCGCCTTCAGCTGCTTCATCAAACTCCTCCCTTCCAGCATAAGGATGAGTGCGGCTCCGACAACACTCGAGAAGCTCGACACCATCCAGGGCAAAGCAGCCCCGCTTTGATCGACATCCCATCCACAAACATTCACTCCTCCACCACCGACGCACAGCGGCAGCAGTGTGTGTACCATCTACAAGATGCACCGCAGCCACTCACCAAGGCTCCTTCGACAGCACCTTCCAAACCCCCCACCTCTACCATCTAGAAGGACAAGGGGGCAGCAGACACATGGGGAACTCCACCACCTGCAAGTTCCCCCCCTCCGAGCCCCACACTCACCATCCTGACTGGGAAATATATCGGCCGTTCCTTCACTGTCGTTGGGTCACAATCCTGGCCCTCCCTCCCTGACAGCACTGTGGGTGTTACCCACACCACACAGGGACTGCAGCCGGTTCAAGATGGCGGCTCAGCCACCGCCTTCTCAAGGGGCAATTAGGGACGGGCAAACAGTGCTGGCTTAGCCAGCAACACCATAACATTCCTAAAATGAACTCAAAACAAAACAAAAAATCCTCATTTCTAATACCCTTTCCTGGGGTGGTGTGCTGGGAGAGGGGGCGGCGTGCTGGGAGGGGGGGGGGTGGTGTGCTGGGAGGGGGGGTGGTGTGTTGGGAGAGGGGGGTGGTGTGTTGGGAGAGGGGGGGGTGTGCTGGGAGAGGGGGTGTGGTGTGCTGGGAGAGGGGGTGTGGTGTGCTGGGAGAGGGGGTGTGGTGTGCTGGGAGAGGGGTGTGGTGGGAGAGGGGGGTGGTGTGGTGGGAGAGGGGGGGTGGTTGGTGGGAGAGGGGGGGTGGTGTGCTGGGAGAGGGGGGGTGGTGTGCTGGGAGAGGGGGTGTGGTGTGCTGGGAGAGGGGTGTGGTGTGCTGGGAGAGGGGTGTGGTGGGAGAGGGGGGGTGTGCTGGGAGGGGGGGTGTGGTGTGCTGGGAAGGGGGGTGGTGTGCTGGGAGAGGGGGTGGTGTGCTGGGAGAGGGGTGGTGTGCTGGGAGGGGGGGTGGTGTGCTGGAGAGGGGGGTGGTGTGCTGGGAGAGGGGTGGTGTGCTGGGAGAGGGGGGGTGTGCTGGAGAGGGGGGGTGTGCTGGGAGAGGGGTGGTGCTGGGAGAGGGGGTGGGGGGTGGTGTGCCGGGAGAGGGGTGGTGTGCGGAGAGGGGGTGGTGTGCTGGGAGAGGGGGGGTGGTGTGCTGGGAGAGGGGGGTGGTGTGCTGGAGAGGGGGGGGGCGGTGTGCTGGGAGAGGGGGTGGTGTGCTGGAGAGGGGGGCGGTGTGCTGGGAGAGGGGGTGGTGTGCTGGGAGAGGGGGTGGTGTGCTGGGAGAGGGTGTGTGGTGTGAACAAAGAACAAAGAAAGGTACAGCACAGGAACAGGCCCTTCGGCCCTCCAAGCCTGTGGCAACCATGCTGCCTGACTAAACTAAAACTACACTTCCGGGGTCCGTATCCCTCTATTCCCATCCTATTCATTCCGAGGTGGGAGGGGGGGTTCGGGGAGGGGGTGGTGGTGCTGGGCCGAGGGGGGGTTCGGGGAGGGGGTGGGGGGTGGTGCTGGGCCGAGGGGGGGTTCGGGGAGGGGGTGGGGGGTGGTGCTGGGCCAGGGGAGGGGGGGTTCGGGGAGGGGGTGGGGGTCGTGCTGGGCCGAGGGGGGTTCGGGGGGGGGGGGGGGGGGGGGGGGGGGGGGTGGCGTGGGGCCGAGGGGGTTTGGGGAGGGGGTGGGGGTGGTGCTGGGTCGAGGGGGGTTCGGGGAGGGGGTGGGGTGGTGCTGGGCCGAGGGGGGTTCGGGGAGGGGTGGGGGTCGTGCTGGGTCGAGGGGGGTTCGGGGAGGGGGGGGTGGGGTGATGGGCTGGGGGTGGTGGGGTTCGGGGGGTGGGGGATGGTGCTGGGCCGAGGTGGGGTTCGGGGAGGGGGGTCGTGCTGGGCCGAGGGGGGTTCGGGGAGGTGCTGGGGGATGGTGCTGGGCGAGGTGGGAGGGGGGTCGGGAGGGGGTGGGGGTGGTTCTGGGCCGAGGGGAGTTCGGGGAGGGGGTGGGGGGCCGTGCTGGGCCGAGGGGGGTTCGGGGAGGGGGGGGTGGTGCTGGGCCGAGGGGGGTTCGGGGAGGGGTGGGGGGTCGTGCTGGCCGAGGGGGTTCGGGGAGGGGGGGGGGGGTGGTGCTGGGCGAGGGGGGTTTGGGGAGGGGGTGGGGGGTGATGCTGGGTCGAGGGGGGGTTCGGGGAGGGGGGGGGTGGTG